>NC_088239.1:54676487-54693987 GCF_036934945.1 Oncorhynchus masou masou
AGTGCGAGTAATTACGCATGTGTGTGTGTGCACATGCGTGCGTCTTTGTGTGCCACTGTGTGTGTGTGACTGTGTGTGTGACTGTGTGTGTGACTGTGTGTGTGACTGTGTGTGTGTGTGTGTGACTGTGTGTGTGTGACTGGGTGTGTGTGACTGTGTGTTTGACTGTGTGTGTGTGACTGTGGGTGTGTGACTGTGTGTGTGTGTGACTGTGTGTGTGTGTGACTGTGTGTGTGTGACTGTGTGTGTGACTGTGTGTGTGTGACTGTGTGTGTGACTGTGTGTGACTGTGTGTGTGTTACTGTGTGTGTGTGACTGTGTGTGTGACTGTGTGTGTGTGACTGTGTGTGTGTGACTGTGTGAGTGTGTGACTGTGTGTGTGACTGTGTGTGTGACTGTGTGTGTGTGACTGTGTGTGTGTCTGTGTGTGTGTCTGTGTGTGTGACTGTGTGTGTGTGACTGTGTGTGTGTGACTGTGTGTGTGACTGTGTGTGTGTGACTGTGTGTGTGTGACTGTGTGTGAGACTGTGTGTGTGTGACTGTGTGTGTGACTGTGTGTGTGTGACTGTGTGTGTGACTGTGTGTGTGTGACTGTGTGTGTGAGACTGTGTGTGTGACTGTGTGTGTGAGACGGTGTGTGTGAGACTGTGTGTGTGACTGTGTGTGTGACTGTGTGTGTGTGACTGTGTGTGTGACTGTGTGTGTGTGACTGTGTGTGTGACTGTTTGTGTGACTGTGTGTGTGTGACTGTGTGTGTGTGTGTGTGACTGTGTGTGTGTGACTGTGTGTGTGTGACTGTGTGTGTGACTGTGTAATTGCTTGCATGCCAGTGTGCCCACCTGCTCCTGAAAATCCCCGGACAACATCCATTCATGCTGATGCACAACTGATGGGCCAAACCAAAAAGTCACCCTCCCTGAGAGGATTGCATCACTGGGTAGTTAATAAGTCGTACACAGCCACCCCTCCCCTCCTCAGCTCTCCCTATACCAGCAGTCTGTTTGCATTCTTACCAAGCCAATAGATGCTGTGATCATTTCATGATTCCTCCCAACTCTTCAGGTGAGAGCTCACGCAGGTCAGAAGGGTTGTGTGTTGCCATTGAAAGAGCGGCCTCCAAGTGAACAACCCCCCCCTCCTACCCCTACTAATCCCTTCTCCTCATGTCTTTTCATGGCCGGCGACGGGAGGCCTGTCCAGCCCAGAAGGGCGGTAGCGGGACCCCTCTCCTCTCCTACGTAATAGAGCCATCATTGGGTAAAGCCTTGGGATGCAGATGTTCAAACAAAACAGCTTTTTAGGCTCTTCTCACAGCTGACACACTGTAACACAAGGTTGAGAGACAGAGGGGTAACCATTGCTTTGTGTTAATATACTTTAAACCCCAGCTAAGCTAATGCCTTCAACACAAACACTGACGCTGTGTCTCGCATCACCACAAAACTCACACAACGAAACCGCCATAGACACTGTGAGAGAGAAACGACACACAAACAAATTGTGTGTGGCATTTTTGAAAGTGCAGAACGATAGAAGAAAGTGGTTTCTTATTTCATCCGCAGGGCACATTTCAATTAGAAAATGGTTACCCAGATGTTATCAGGGTGTGTGTCTCACTGCAGTTGGGAGGGACACACACCGAGGAGGTCGTAGTCGACTAACTGTGATACTAGTCTACGCTCCTACATGCCTCTTGAAGACTTAACTAAACCAAACCAGCATGTCTTTCATAAGCATAACACTGGGAGAATCATACACCTTCCTCACAGTCAGACCTGGCTTCAGCAAGGAGGGAATCACTGCACAGGGTTGTTTCTTTGGAGTTCCATCACACCGGACATACACTCCCGTGGGTTTCCATTGACACTCGTCGGATATGATTGACATTCATATTAGTCTCAGGTGAGAAGAAACACGTGGACCATTGTAGGATGTCACATGTTTTCATGTTAAGCCATGTGAAGTCACGCATCACAATCGACACCAGCTGCTTCGCAAACAAACTGCATCCAACTCCTTCAGGACCTTCAGGGTCTACTGTATGGTGGTTCTCTGTGGTACACTATTGAGGACATATGATGAGAACGAAAGGGGCATAGGTGGTGGGTGTGGCAGGGGGCGTGGTGTGGGGGTGTGGCAATGGGTGCGGTTGGCCCATCCATGCAGCTGAATTTTAAAAAACATTTTAGAGGCTCCCATCTTTGCGGTGTAGAGACATTTTATGATTTTAAAGCCAATTTCCTTCAATTCTACACATTTTTTGTTGTTGCAGTTTCTAAACTAATTTCCTGCATTTCTACACATCTTGCAATGGAGCTGACAGAAAAGGTTGCAGTTTTAAAATGTCCTGCAATTCTGTGCATTTTGCGATGGCTAATGCTGTGTTCTTTTGCTCAAACATAACAACAAAATCAATACTGCTAAATTCATTGTTTTGTGAATTCTCTATTCTCCCGAACTGCCTAGCTTTTATTTGGGTGGTTGTTAGTTCTCAAAGATTATATTATAAACAAATACAAATACAAGTTGAAGTTTACATACACTTAGGTTGGAGTCATTAAAACTAGTTTTTCAACCACTCCACAAATGTCTTGTTAACCAACTATAGTTTTGGCAAGTCGGTTACAACATCTACTTTGTGCATGACACAAGTCATTTTTCCAACAATTGTTTACAGACAGATTATTTCACTAATAATACACTGTATCACAATTCCAGTGGGTCAAAAGTTTACATACACTGAGTTGACTGTGCCTTTAAACAGCTTGGAAAATTCCAGAAAATTATGTCATGGCTTTAGAAGCTTCTGATAGGCTAATTGACATCATTTGAGTCAATTGGGGGTGTACCTGTAGATGTATTTCAAGGCCTACCTTCAAACTCAGTTCCTCTTTGCTTGACATCATGGGAAAATCAAAAGACATCAGCCAAGAAAAACAAGTCTGGTTCATCCTTGGGAGTAATTTCCTAACGCCTGAAGCTACCACGTTCATCTGTACAAACAATGGTACGCAAGTATAAACACCATGGAACCACACAGCCGTCATACTGCTCAGTAAGGAGACGTGTTCTGTCTCCTAGAGATGTACAGACTTTGGTGAAGAAAGTGCAAATCAATCCCAGAACAACAGCAAAGGACCTTGTGAAGATGCTGGAGGAAACGGGTACAAAAGTATCTATATCCACAGTAAAACAAGTCCTATATCAACATAACCTGAAAAGCCACTCCTCAAGGAAGAACCCACTTCTCCATAAAAAAGCCAGACTACGGTGTGCAATTGCACATGGGGACAAAGATCGTACTTTTGGAGAAATGTCCTCTGGTCTGATGAAGCAAAAATAGAACTGTATGTCCATAATGACCATCGTTATGTTTGGAGGAAAAAGGGGGGAAACTTGCAAGCCGAAAAACACCATTCCAATCGTGAGGCACGGGGGTGGCTGCATCATGTTGTGGGGGTGCTTTGCTGCAAGAGGGACTAGTGCACTTCACAAAATAGATGGCATCATGAGGTAAGGAAAATTATGTGGATATATTGAAGCAACATCTCAAGACATCCGTCAGGAAGTTAAATCTTGGTCGCAAATGACTCCAAGCATACTTCCAACCACTAGGCTACCCTGCCAACCCAGAGTAATGGCTTAAGGACAACAAAGTCAAGGTATTGGAGTGGCCTTCACAAAGCCCTGACCTCAATCCCTTAGAATATTTGTGGGCAGAAATGAAAAAGCGTGTGCGAGCAAGGAGGCCTACAAACCTGACTCAGTTACACCAACTTCAGGAGGAATGGGCCAAAATTCACCCAACTTATTGTGGGAAGCTTGTGGAAGGCTACCCAAAACATTTGACCCAAGGTAAACAATTTAAAGGCAATGCTACCGAATGCTAATTGAGTGTATGTAAACTTCTGACCCACTGGGAATATGATGAAAGAAATAAAAGCTGAAATAAATCGTTCTCTCTACTATTATTCTGACATTTCACATTCTTAAAATAAAGTGATGATCCTAACTGACATAAAACAGGGAATTTTTACTAGGATTAAATGTCAGGAATTGTGAAAAACTGAGTTTAAATATATTTGGCTAAAGTGTATCTAAACTTACGACTCCAATTGTATACAGGTCAATCTACATACTTTATATCTTGTTTTAGTCTAAGTTTGCACTGAAAGCATTTTCCCTTCCGAAAACTCTTATTTATATAAATAATCTTTTACACTGTTTGGACTAGACAACCAGAAAAAATGCTTAGGCGGCCTGCCCAAGGATTTTAACGGCATCCCTGCATTAAGTTCCTCTCTGGAGAGAGAGAGAGATGTTTG
The DNA here is from genome assembly GCF_036934945.1 of Oncorhynchus masou masou. Taxonomy (NCBI): domain Eukaryota; kingdom Metazoa; phylum Chordata; class Actinopteri; order Salmoniformes; family Salmonidae; genus Oncorhynchus; species Oncorhynchus masou. The sequence continues at coordinate 54,680,813 of NC_088239.1, forward strand.
AACCAAACAGAGAGAAACTAACAGGGAGGTAGGGACAAGAGGACACCGTCGTTTCTTCCCAAAGAACAAAGGATGATCACTGGCCAAAATCAACCCTGAAGAAGATCTCTGTTTATTTCCTCTTCTAACCAAGGAAATGAAAGATAAATGTTCCTCTTCATCCTGTCATTCTCCTCTGGTTGCTAGGCAGATGTTGGGTGGATACTGAGGTGATATTGGTGCTGTAGAGTACAGCGTTCAGCTCCACGTGTAATGTTTGTCTCTCTTGTCTCTGCTGGTTATTTACAGAGGCAGTTCTGGTCAGGTGGACACAGAGGAAAAACAGCTGGGATTACAACAGCAAGCAGCTGCTCTCTCAGCCAAGTCATTAGTTCCTGAGAAATAGATGTTCTGTTTAGCAGGAGAGAGTCCTAGAAGACCAGCGGATACATAGACAGTGCAAGGAAATGTGGAATAGAGTGAACCATGCATTTGCACTTTGTTGGACTGACCTCTGTAGGTTCTTTCTTGCTTTATTAAAAAATGGTTTACTTAATGAGGACAATGAAGACTGGCAAGCGATACGTGTGAAAGTGCGGGTGTAAGAGAAAGGGAGGTGATATTAACTATGTCGGAGACTCTGAATGTCTCCTTTCCTCCACCCCTCTCTAAGCAGGCATCTCTGTCACACAGTAGCAGTCTGTTGTCTTTATGATGAGCCCTGACACAAAGCGGGCATGAGGAAAGTGCTGGAGCGAAGGCTTGTTTGGGAGAATAGCACAGCCCTATGATAAGGCCTCCAGACATAGGTTAGGAGAAACCGTGAGGACTTTTTTCCTGCTACTCTCTGAGCGCTAGGGATGATGAGGCTAAATCCTTTACACAGCCCTTATCTGAGAGGGGCACCTGAGTCTGCCAGGAAGTGCATGGGCGAAGACAGACAGAAAGACACACGCACACACACACACACACACACACACACACACACACACACACACACACACACACACACACACACACACACACACACACACACACACACACACACACAGCAAACAAACACACAAATAGATGTTTAGTGCATGATATCCCATCAGAGACTAGGATAGTGAATGGGATTAGGCTGCTGCTTAATCCCACCATCCTGTGGGGGGCGAGGGGGTGTGCCCGTACCCCTCTGCTGGAGAAGATAAAGCAGGGGGAGAGGGGAACCCTTCCCCAATTCTGCCCCCCTCTGTGACTTCTAGACAGCAGACGTCCCAGAGCACACTGGTGTGTCTGACAGAAAACGAATGGATTATTCAATCCACAGTGCTCCAGTCAGAGGGAAAGAGAGACAAAGAGAGAGATGATACCAAGGCAGCCCCTCACCAGGGAGCAATCCTTTCTTTCCAACTGACTGGCCCTGAGTGGAATGATACAGACGTTGTCTCTTGCTTCCTTTCGCCTCCATTCAGATTCCTCAACTTATTCTAAGAGCCATATCACACAGCTAAATGTTTACTGGGCAGGAATGATATAAAGCCGAGAGTGTCCATTTCTGCTGAGAGAAAAGTTAGGTCGGGGCTATTCCTCGTCAGTACAGTGAAGAGTAAGCTTAAGAAGATTCCTGGAGGACGATGGAGCATGAAAAGACATGAGCAACTGCATTGGAAATGATTCAAAATGATTACCCTACGGTGTTTACATTATATTATCACATTTCAGAAACCTTGTTTTCATGTACATTAATCTCAGTAACAAGACATTGTTGTCTTAAGCAAATCTTCACTGTATACTTCTGCATGTCAAACATTGTCAGTGTTAACAGCAGTTCGTGTTAAATATTTGTCAAGTGAACTTCAGGAGAGAGAGAGAGAGAGAGAGAGAGAGAGAGAGAGAGAGAGAGAAGGTGGAAAACGGAGTAGTAATTCAGATGGCATAAAAGGCCCTCTCTCCAGTGGTGACAGGGACAAAGAGGCCACTCCTGAGAGTGCCAGCTGATTGGCCAGCGGGATGTTTCCACAGCAGCAGTGAACGTGACAGCAGAACAAAGGGATTCCAATAGGAGCCCTGTCCACTACTGTTAGGATCCTGTCACCTCCTGTCCTGTACACCTAGGAACAGGTGTACAGGACAGGAACAGCCATCCCAAAATGTGGACCAAATCTCACGAAGCACAACTGGGGTTGTTAGTGGTTTTGTTTATGCATGTGTGTTGGATTATTCCTTTGTCCCGTACACACTCGAGAAATTCTCACTTCAAGAAGGCCTACTTAAAATATTTACAAATATTTCACAACCAGCTGACCTGAGATTAAAACCTTAGACCGACAAGGCAGATTTGAGAAAATAAATGATGAGAGATTAGTGAAAGCACACATTGTGTGGAGCAAAATCCACAAAACCTGAGAAAATGTAAACAACTTGTGAAATGAAGCCCTGAGCTAGCCGAGCTCTCCGTTTGGCCTCGCAGATATTCCTTAGCAGATAATTAGCCTGTTTAGCCTCCACTCTACCTTTATCACTGTGAGGATCTTTCCACCCAGGAGAGGATCGCTCTGGAGACCGGCTGAGTCAGCTAGAGACTCAGACAGAGAGAGATGCAGTCCGGGAGACTAGTGAGATGCCTCCTTCCACTTTGATTGGCCCATCATCCTCCTTATCTCCCTGTAGGTAATCCAGTGGACATTGAGCTGAACCTGGCTAGAGCCTTCCTTTCCCATGTCCGTTCCCATTCAGGAACATTTCATTGAAGCGATCTAAGGCTTTGGTCGTTAAACGCCCTAGGTGTCCCAGTCCCTCAGACTTCCTATCTGTGTCTCCTCTGCTATACTCATTACACTCCTGCTGTTCAATTTCCACACCTCATCGAATGTCAAATTTTCCAATGTCCAACAGCAGAGACCCAGCTTGAGATGGTGTGTCTGAGTCCATGCTGCCTGCAATGGAGAAAGATCGCCAGCAGTAGAGAATGTCATAAAGAGAGTAGTGGACACATCTGAGACAAAAGATGGGTGCCTCAATGCTATATCCTCCAGATAGGGTGAGACTGATTGAGTGTCTGGATAAAGGGTTTGATTACAACTGGGGCCATCACTCAGTCTAAGTCCTAGAGGATGAGTTAGGAGGGTTGGATAGGAAAAGTATAGGAGAGACAACTTTCCATCAGTCTAATAGGTGTCAGGGAGGCAGGGAGTGCGCTTACTGGGTGTGAAATGAGAGGGATATGAGGGATGGGGGGATAGAGAGGAGCACAAGAGGTCCAGCTCCATCCATCATACACACAGAGAAGAGTTACAGACTGACGGGCCAGCCAGCAGGGCTCAGAGCCAGTCTGGACCTACAGACTTCAATGTATATAAACTATATGACGTCAATGGCTCTATTCTAGAGCATTTATCCCAAATCATAACTTTGCTAATAATACATGTATTAATAGTGTGATGGTCCTAATTCTGTTGGCAATGAATAGTATGATGATGGTGATGCAATGGCATTAATGATGATTATGTTAGGAGGAGGAGAGAAAAGAGGAGGTGAAGGAGGAGAGAAAAGAGGTGGAGGAGGAGAGAAAAGAGGAGGTGAAGGAGGAGAGAAGAGAGGTGGAGGAGGAGAGAGGAGAGGTGGAGGAGAAGATAAAAGAGGAGGTGAAGGAGGAGAGAGGAGAGGTGGAGGAGGAGAGAAAAGAGGAGGTGAAGGAGGAGAGAAAAGAGGAGGTGAAGGAGGAGAGGGGAGAGGTGGAGGAGGAGAGGAGAGGTGAAGGAGAGAAAAGAGGAGGTGAAGGAGGAGAGAAAAGAGGTGGTGGAGTAGAGAGGAGAGGTGGAGGAGGAGAGAAAAGAGGAGGTGAAGAAGGAGAGAGGAGAGGTGGAGGAGGAGAGAGGAGAGGTGGAGGAGGAGAGAAAAGAGGAGGTGAAGGAGGAGAGAGGAGAGGTGGAGGAGGAGAGAGTAGAGGTGGAGGAGGAGGGAGGAGGTGAAGGAGGAGAGAGGAGGTGGAGGTGGAGGAGGAGAGAAAGAGGAGGTGAAGGAGGAGAGAAAGAGGTGGAGGAGGAGAGGGAGAGGTGGAGGAGGAGGGAGGAGGTGAAGGAGGAGAGAGGAGAGGTGGAGGAGGAGAGAGGAGAAGAGAGGAGGTGAAGGAGGAGAGAGGAGAGGTGGAGGAGGAGAGAGGAGAGGTGGAGGAGGAGGGAGGAGGTGAAGGAGGAGAGAGGAGAGGTGGAGGAGGAGAGAGGAAAGGTGGAAGAGGAGAGAAGAGAGGAGGTGAAGGAGGAGAGAGGAGAGGAGGTGATGGAGGAGAGAGGAGAGGTGAGGAGGTGAAGGAGGAGAGAGGAGAGAGGAGGTGAAGCAGGAGAGAGGAGAGGTGAGGAGGTGAAGGAGGAGAGAGGTGGAGGAGAGAGGAGAGGAGGTGGAGGAGATAAGAGAAGAGGTGGAAGAGGAGGTGGTACGGTGCTGTCTAAGCAGGTTTCATCTCAGCAAGAGGTCTGCCTGGTTAGACCTCAGCCCCACTCTGCCTGATGAAGGTGTGGGGAATGGAGGGAATAATAGTATGGATGGGGGGTGTAACAGGGGTGTCAGGCTGCATGACAGTCTCACAGATGAAGGGATTCACAATAACATGCATAGAGGGGCAGCCAGTGGGGGGGGGTGTGTGTGTGTGTGTGGAGGGGGGGTCTAGTGGTGTCACCGATTGAGATGTCATACCGGTACCTTCATCAGAAGTTACTGGATATGATGGCAAAGGCAGAGTGGGGAGGGAGTCTGAGTAGGGGATCTGCTGAAACTGGCAGTTTTGCGTAACAGAACAGGGGAATGACTGTACCCGCAGGAATTGGGACCTGATAACAAATGAAAACAGACTGGTCTCCCAAGAGTCCACGCATAGGGAATGTCATTATCTACTCTATTGACAATTTGGTAACACATTATATATATAATATGGGCATCAAAGTGGACAAGGACCCTGGAAGCCTTCAGCTGTACTGGTGAAGACAGTGAGAGACGGGCTTGTATGGACGTGTCAGAGTGTGGACGTGTCAGAGTGTGGACGTGTCAGAGTGTGGATGTGTCAGAGTGTGGACGTGTCAGAGCTGTGGACGTGTCAGAGTGTGGACGTGTCAGAGTGTGGACGTGTCAGAGTGTGGACGTGTCAGAGTGTGGACGTGTCAGAGCTGTGGACGTGTCAGAGGTGTGGACGTGTCAGAGGTGTGGACGTGTCAGAGGTGTGGACGTGTCAGAGTGTGGACGTGTCAGAGTGTGGACGTGTCAGAGTGTGGACGTGTCAGACGTGTCAGAGTGTGGACGTGTCAGAGTGTGGACGTGTCAGAGTGTTGACATGTCAGAGTGTGGACGTGTCAGAGTGTGGACATGTCAGAGTGTGGACGTGTCAGAGTGTGGACGTGTCAGAGGTGTGGACGTGTCAGAGTGTTGACGTGTCAGAGTGTGGACGTGTCAGAGTGTGGACGTGTCAGAGTGTGGACGTGTCAGAGTGTGGACGTGTCAGAGTGTGGACGTGTCAGACATGTCAGAGTGTGGACGTGTCAGAGTGTGGGTGTGTCAGAGTGTGGACGTGTCAGAGTGTGGACGTGTCAGACGTGTCAGAGTGTGGACATGTCAGAGGTGTGGACGTGTCAGAGTGTGGACGTGTCAGAGTGTGGACGTGTCAGAGTGTGGGCGTGTCAGAGTGTGGACATGTCAGAGGTGTGGACGTGTCAGAGTGTGGACGTGTCAGAGTGTGGACGTGTCAGACGTGACGTGTCAGAGTGTGGACATGTCAGAGGTGTGGACGTGTCAGAGTGTGGACATGTCAGAGTGTGGACGTGTCAGAGGTGTGGACGTGTCAGAGTGTGGACGTGTCAGACGTGTCAGAGTGTGGACATGTCAGAGGTGTGGACGTGTCAGAGTGTTGACGTGTCAGAGTGTGGACGTGTCAGAGTGTGGACATGTCAGAGTGTGGACGTGTCAGAGTGTTGACGTGTCAGAGTGTGGACGTGTCAGAGTGTGGACATGTCAGAGTGTGGACGTGTCAGAGTGTGGACGTGTCAGAGGTGTGGACGTGTCAGAGTGTTGACGTGTCAGAGTGTGGACGTGTCAGAGTGTGGACGTGTCAGACGTGTCAGAGTGTGGACGTGTCAGAGTGTGGACGTGTCAGAGTGTGGACGTGTCAGACGTGTCAGAGTGTGGACATGTCAGAGGTGTGGACGTGTCAGAGTGTGGACGTGTCAGAGTTTGGACGTGTCAGAGTGTGGACATGTCAGAGTGTGGACGTGTCAGAGTGTGGACGTGTCAGAGTGTGGACGTGTCAGACGTGTCAGAGTGTGGACGTGTCAGAGTGTGGACGTGTCAGAGTGTTGACGTGTCAGAGTGTGGACGTGTCAGAGTGTGGACATGTCAGAGTGTGGACGTGTCAGAGTGTGGACGTGTCAGAGGTGTGGACGTGTCAGAGTGTTGACGTGTCAGAGTGTGGACGTGTCAGAGTGTGGACGTGTCAGACGTGTCAGAGTGTGGACGTGTCAGAGTGTGGGTGTGTCAGAGTGTGGACGTGTCAGAGTGTGGACGTGTCAGACGTGTCAGAGTGTGGACATGTCAGAGGTGTGGACGTGTCAGAGTGTGGACGTGTCAGAGTGTGGACGTGTCAGAGTGTGGGCGTGTCAGAGTGTGGACATGTCAGAGGTGTGGACGTGTCAGAGTGTGGACGTGTCAGAGTGTGGACGTGTCAGACGTGTCAGAGTGTGGACATGTCAGAGGTGTGGACGTGTCAGAGTGTGGACATGTCAGAGTGTGGACGTGTCAGAGGTGTGGACGTGTCAGAGTGTGGACGTGTCAGACGTGTCAGAGTGTGGACATGTCAGAGGTGTGGACGTGTCAGAGTGTTGACTTGTCAGAGTGTGGACGTGTCAGAGTGTGGACATGTCAGAGTGTGGACGTGTCAGAGTGTTGACGTGTCAGAGTGTGGACGTGTCAGAGTGTGGACATGTCAGAGTGTGGACGTGTCAGAGTGTGGACGTGTCAGAGGTGTGGACGTGTCAGAGTGTTGACGTGTCAGAGTGTGGACGTGTCAGAGTGTGGACGTGTCAGACGTGTCAGAGTGTGGACGTGTCAGAGTGTGGACGTGTCAGAGTGTGGACGTGTCAGAGTGTGGACGTGTCAGACGTGTCAGAGTGTGGACATGTCAGAGGTGTGGACGTGTCAGAGTGTGGACGTGTCAGACGTGTCAGAGTGTGGACATGTCAGAGGTGTGGACGTGTCAGAGTGTGGACATGTCAGAGTGTGGACGTGTCAGAGGTGTGGACGTGTCAGAGTGTGGACGTGTCAGACGTGTCAGAGTGTGGACATGTCAGAGGTGTGGACGTGTCAGAGTGTGGACATGTCAGAGTGTGGACGTGTCAGAGGTGTGGACGTGTCAGAGGTGTGGACGTGTCAGAGTGTGGACATGTCAGAGTGTGGACGTGTCAGAGGTGTGGACGTGTCAGAGTGTGGACGTGTCAGACGTGTCAGAGTGTGGACATGTCAGAGGTGTGGACGTGTCAGAGTGTTGACTTGTCAGAGTGTGGACGTGTCAGAGTGTGGACATGTCAGAGTGTGGACGTGTCAGAGTGTTGACGTGTCAGAGTGTGGACGTGTCAGAGTGTGGACATGTCAGAGTGTGGACGTGTCAGAGTGTGGACGTGTCAGAGGTGTGGACGTGTCAGAGTGTTGACGTGTCAGAGTGTGGACGTGTCAGAGTGTGGACGTGTCAGACGTGTCAGAGTGTGGACGTGTCAGAGTGTGGACGTGTCAGAGTGTGGACGTGTCAGAGTGTGGACGTGTCAGACGTGTCAGAGTGTGGACATGTCAGAGGTGTGGACGTGTCAGAGTGTGGACGTGTCAGAGTTTGGACGTGTCAGAGTGTGGACATGTCAGAGTGTGGACGTGTCAGAGTGTGGACGTGTCAGAGTGTGGACGTGTCAGAGTGTGGGCGTGTCAGAGTGTGGACATGTCAGAGGTGTGGACGTGTCAGAGTGTGGACGTGTCAGAGTGTGGACGTGTCAGACGTGTCAGAGTGTGGACATGTCAGAGGTGTGGACGTGTCAGAGTGTGGACATGTCAGAGTGTGGACGTGTCAGAGGTGTGGACGTGTCAGAGTGTGGACGTGTCAGACGTGTCAGAGTGTGGACATGTCAGAGGTGTGGACGTGTCAGAGTGTTGACGTGTCAGAGTGTGGACGTGTCAGAGTGTGGACATGTCAGAGTGTGGACGTGTCAGAGTGTTGACGTGTCAGAGTGTGGACGTGTCAGAGTGTGGACATGTCAGAGTGTGGACGTGTCAGAGTGTGGACGTGTCAGAGGTGTGGACGTGTCAGAGTGTTGACGTGTCAGAGTGTGGACGTGTCAGAGTGTGGACGTGTCAGACGTGTCAGAGTGTGGACGTGTCAGAGTGTGGACGTGTCAGAGTGTGGACGTGTCAGACGTGTCAGAGTGTGGACATGTCAGAGGTGTGGACGTGTCAGAGTGTGGACGTGTCAGAGTTTGGACGTGTCAGAGTGTGGACATGTCAGAGTGTGGACGTGTCAGAGTGTGGACGTGTCAGAGTGTGGACGTGTCAGACGTGTCAGAGTGTGGACGTGTCAGAGTGTGGACGTGTCAGAGTGTTTACGTGTCAGAGTGTGGACGTGTCAGAGTGTGGACATGTCAGAGTGTGGACGTGTCAGAGTGTGGACGTGTCAGAGGTGTGGACGTGTCAGAGTGTTGACGTGTCAGAGTGTGGACGTGTCAGAGTGTGGACGTGTCAGACGTGTCAGAGTGTGGACGTGTCAGAGTGTGGGTGTGTCAGAGTGTGGACGTGTCAGAGTGTGGACGTGTCAGACGTGTCAGAGTGTGGACATGTCAGAGGTGTGGACGTGTCAGAGTGTGGACGTGTCAGAGTGTGGACGTGTCAGAGTGTGGACGTGTCAGAGTGTGGGCGTGTCAGAGTGTGGACATGTCAGAGGTGTGGACGTGTCAGAGTGTGGACGTGTCAGAGTGTGGACGTGTCAGACGTGTCAGAGTGTGGACATGTCAGAGGTGTGGACGTGTCAGAGTGTGGACATGTCAGAGTGTGGACGTGTCAGAGGTGTGGACGTGTCAGAGTGTGGACGTGTCAGACGTGTCAGAGTGTGGACATGTCAGAGGTGTGGACGTGTCAGAGTGTTGACTTGTCAGAGTGTGGACATGTCAGAGTGTGGACGTGTCAGAGTGTTGACGTGTCAGAGTGTGGACGTGTCAGAGTGTGGACATGTCAGAGTGTGGACGTGTCAGAGTGTGGACGTGTCAGAGGTGTGGACGTGTCAGAGTGTTGACGTGTCAGAGTGTGGACGTGTCAGACGTGTCAGACGTGTCAGAGTGTGGACGTGTCAGAGTGTGGACGTGTCAGAGTGTGGACGTGTCAGACGTGTCAGAGTGTGGACATGTCAGAGGTGTGGACGTGTCAGAGTGTGGACGTGTCAGAGTTTGGACGTGTCAGAGTGTGGACATGTCAGAGTGTGGACGTGTCAGAGTGTGGACGTGTCAGAGTGTGGACATGTCAGAGTGTGGACGTGTCAGACGTGTCAGAGTGTGGACATGTCAGAGGTGTGGACGTGTCAGAGTGTGGACGTGTCAGAGTGTGGACGTGTAAGACGTGTCAGAGTGTGGACATGTCAGAGTGTGGACGTGTCAGAGTGTGGACGTGTCAGAGTGTGGACATGTCAGAGTGTGGACGTGTCAGACGTGTCAGAGTGTGGACATGTCAGAGGTGTGGACGTGTCAGAGTGTGGACGTGTCAGAGTGTGGACGTGTCAGAGTGTGGACATGTCAGAGGTGTGGACGTGTCAGAGTGTGGACGTGTCAGAGGTGTGGACGTGTCAGAGTGTTGACTTGTCAGAGTGTGGACGTGTCAGAGGTGTGGACGTGTCAGAGTGTGGACGTGTCAGAGTGTGGACGTGTCAGAGTGTGGACGTCTCAGAGTGTGGACGTGTCAGAGGTGTGGGCGTGTCGGAGTGTGGACGTGTCGGAGTGTGGACGTGTCAGAGTGTGGACGTGTCAGAGGTGTGGACGTGTCAGAGTGTGGACGTGTCAGAGTGTGGACGTGTCAGAGTGTTGACGTGTCAGAGTGTGGACGTGTCAGAGGTGTGGACGTGTCAGAGTGTTGACGTGTCAGAGTGTGGACGTGTCAGAGTGTGGACGTGTCAGAGTGTGGACGTGTCAGAGGTGTGGACGTGTCAGAGTGTGGACGTGTCAGAGGTGTGGACGTGTCAGAGTGTGGACGTGTCAGAGTGTGGACGTGTCAGAGTGTGGACGTGTCAGAGGTGTGGACGTGTCAGAGTGTTGACGTGTCAGAGTGTGGACGTGTCAGAGTGTTGACGTGTCAGAGTGTGGACGTGTCAGAGTGTGGACGTGTCAGAGTGTGGGCGTGTCAGAGTGTGGACGTGTCAGAGTGTGGACGTGTCAGAGGTGTGGACGTGTCAGAGTGTGGACGTGTCAGAGTGTGGACGTGTCAGAGTGTGGACGTGTCAGTGTGGACGTGTCAGAGGTGTGGACGTGTCAGAGTGTTGACGTGTCAGAGGTGTGGACGTGTCAGAGTGTGGGCGTGTCAGAGTGTGGACGTGTCAGAGTGTGGACGTTTCAGAGGTGTGGACGTGTCAGAGTGTGGACGTGTCAGAGTGTGGACGTGTCAGAGTGTGGGCGTGTCAGAGTGTGGACGTGTCAGAGTGTGGACGTGTCAGAGTGGACGTGTCAGAGGTGTGGACGTGTCAGAGTGTTGACGTGTCAGAGGTGTGGACGTGTCAGAGTGTGGACGTGTCAGAGTGTGGACGTGTCAGAGTGTGGGCGTGTCAGAGTGTGGGCGTGTCAGAGTGTGGACGTGTCAGAGTGTGGACGTGTCAGAGTGTGGACGTGTCACAGTGTGGACGTGTCAGAGTGTGGACGTGTCAGAGTGTTGACGTGTTAAAAGGTGGGCGGAGCTGTTATTCTTTGCGATGATCTTCAGATCTGACATCACAGACTAAGGTATCAGAGAGACTCATCTACTACTGATGTCCTTGATCAGCCAAGAACCACACAGGTTTACACCCAGGGGGGTAACCAAATACAGAACGTGTTTGTGTGAGTCTCTCGAAGCAGAAGTAGGTATTTTTAACAAAAACAAATCTAAGCTGTAGTAAACTGCCTCTCTTCATCACAATATCCAACACAAGACAAAACAAAAAAACTCTCCCTGTGCGCTGACTTGGCGAAGCGTGAAAGAACACGGGTCAAACTGGGTGTGGAGAGGAGAATGTCATGTCAGATCAGGCCGAGGGGTTGGCGCCTGGTAACCTTCCAGGATGGCCATACACATCATTGAGCGTTAGCACCCGTGCAGACAGAACAACCCACCCACAAAACCCCAACCTCTCTCCAATGAATATTGTCACATTTCTCCTCTACAAAACACTGCGAAACAGGCATGAACCAGCCTCGGAACGCCAGCCTCGGAACGCCAAAAGAAGAAGAATGCATGCTCATGACAGGGATCGAAGTTTGGTGGCCGGCTCTCGCATTGGCTAATACGTCTCTGTGATGAGGCGGGTTGATGTGGCTGTCACTCTGCCAGCACCTGTCACTCCACACAAGAGGCTTTTTGTCATCAGCACACAGTGATATTTGCTTGGCAGAGATGCCATTATTCCCAAACAACCCCTATTATAGCTGGATATCTAGTGTGAACCGAAGCCTTGAGGGGAAGGGGTGTAAGAGCCAGCAAACACAGCTGACTGTCACTCAACTAGACATCAACAACTACCTTTCCTAAGAGAGGCACCAGTTTTGATACTGCTGCCTATGGTATTATATCTGCCATTAACTAGTGAGGCTGAGGGGAGTCGGTCTTGGTTAGGGTATTGACACAAAGATTGCTAAGTAAGGCAGTGTGTGGTTAAGTGCTGGTAGAGAGCTGGGAGTCGTCAGTCAGTCCATCAGTAGACTGTGGTAATACACTCAGCATGGTTTGGAACAGTGGTATTCAAAGTCCGTGTCGCAGGGGATATATATTTTGGGGGAACAAAACATTAAGAGTACAGATTATTTTATGAGGCAATATCCAAATGTTTTTGAGAAAGATCATTTGAAGAAAAAAAATGTATTGAGAAAAATGTATTTATTGGATTATTTCTATTTTTATGTAAATGCATTTGATGTAAAAATCTAAATGTACAGATTTGAAGGTTGTGTCATTAGATTTGGGGTGGGTCACAATGGAGGAAATACTGGTGGAAAAATTGTTCCCCATTTAAAAAGTGTGAATTCCACTGGTTTCGAGGGCTCCCACTAAACAGGAAGTGGGTTGGATATAAGCTCTTCCACTCAACGTTATCCCCCATCCCTAGTCTGTGTGTGTGTGTGTGTGGGGGGGTGGGGGGGGGGGCAGGACAGACGGGTGGGGCTGGTTATGTGGTTCTATGCATCATAGAGAGAGACTGTCTGGTGTAAATTTCTCACTCTAAAGCTCTGTGTATATGGGTCTGTCTGGGCCCTGTCACCCACACCTCTCTCAAACTGACTGGTCTCTCTCTCACACACACACACACACACACACACACACACACACACACACACACACACACACACACACACACACACACACACACACACACACACACACACACACACACACACACACACACACACACACACACACACACACACACACACACACACACACACACACACACAGACAAACAGACAAATGACAAATTCCACCCATAAACCACACACATCATGGAGGAGAGTGAAGGGGGATAGGAGAGCCAGAAGAGGAGGGAGACACTCATTCATTCTTGATTTTGCTGTCCATAACAGTCTCCACTAAATTCCATGATGACAACATGAGTCTGTTGTTTGCCATGTTTCAGTGATGAGTAAAGGCCCTGCTTTCAACAGAGCTCTCAGTGTGGGACCAGTACAATCCAGACGATTGTAACTACACAGGTCACAGGCCAGACATAGACTTACTGCTGTGCCATTCTGCTCATGTCAGCAAAACAGAAAGGACCAAGCCCCTAGAGCCTATAAGAACCACCCCCCTAGGGCCTACAAGATCCAAGCCCATAGAGCCTATAGGAACCAAGCCCCTAGGGCTTACAAGATCCAAGCCCCTAGGGCCTACAAGATCCAAGCCCCTAGAGCCTACAAGATCCAAGCCCCTAGAGCCTACAAGAACCAAGCCCCTAGAGCCAACAAGATCCAAGC